>NC_054880.1:46886959-46924459 GCF_018320785.1 Cheilinus undulatus
GTTTGAAATTCCTCATTCCTGTTCAAAATGGTAAAACATGGAGAGCTGACTGAAAATGAAAGAGTCTGCATTAAAGCACTTCATGATGCTGGATGGTCTCTGAGACAGATATGACAGGTGGTCTAATACATTTGTTAAGCTCTGTATATTTATAAGTATATATATATATATATATATATATATATATATATATATATATATATATATATATATATATATATATATATATACAGTACTGTGCAGAAGTTTTAGGCTTGTAGAGCGCTGACGGTTCTTCACAGTCCTGATGTTCCACAACCCCGGGCTGAAGAGAGGAGGGAGGGCGGCCAGAGTCAGTGTCCACACATTCGACATGTGCGTGTGTCTCTCAGCAGCCAAGGTCCAGCTTAACAGCATTTCTTTACACCCCTGGTGATACGCCCAGCATCCACCAACAGTTTTCAGGTGCTTAGAACATACACACGACAACCAGGGGTGGTAGCAACCCTCCTACCCGCCCTAACAGTACCCTAGGCTATGTTTAAGCGTCACATCTACCCATAACTCCGCCCTAAAGCTGTGTTTTTTGTTTGATTATTTCCCATGCCCTTGGTAATGTACAAAGACATCCAGAGCATGACTTGGGTTGTGTCAGTCCCCCTTCCTGCCCGATGGGACCCTCAGGTGGGCGAACTCACCTTTATACTTCTTACTTCAGCCTCAAATTTCAGCCCAAACATGCCTAAAACTTCTGCACAGTACTGTATATTTAAGTCTTAGGCCCAATCCCATTTCTCCCCTTAACCCTCAATCTTAACCCTCAGTCTCAAAATGCGCGATCCCGCAAAGTGCGAGGGCTGTCCCAATACCCGAGAGTTGAGCCCAAGGGGTGAGATTGAGGCGTTATCTCCCTCAGTTTTGAGCTGTTCCTGAGCTCCCTTGATATTGAGAGTTTTCACTCAAAGAAAGATGGCGGCTCTCTCCTGATGCTTGCTACACAGAAACTTTGATCACGTCTGTCCCGTATAGTCACCCATTATTCTGCTACCTCTCTTGTCAAACATCAACTTTTATCATTGTTTAGTTTGTGAATTTATGATAAAACTCTGTGAAGTTCCTGCGCTGGTTCTGATCAGGAATTAATTGACGTTGTCAAATGTCCTCGCGCAGATCAGCTGTTTTAAAAATCAGATCGCAGGTGAAAATAAATAAAGACAATGTATATGTAAAGGGGATTAAACAAAACATGATAACACTGAAGCAGAAACATAGACAGGAAGAGAAAGAAGCAAAACACACTAGAGTCCTATTAGTTATGATTATTCTTGTGTCACTAAGGGCTGCAGAGTGTCCTCCTTTCTGGTGCTGTGAAAACGGCCTCCCTAGTTACGACAGGTGTTTGGCGTTAGCTAGTGGCCGTGTTATACGGTGACTTTCAGCTGAACATGTCTGTGGTTGTGGTGCTTATACATGTTATTTGGTTGAATATTAACATGTTCTCATTCTTCTTCTTCCTCTGAATCCACAGACTACACAGTTTTTGCACATTACTGCCCTCTACAGTCTGAAATCATAACCGCTATAAAGGGTGTCCCATTTCTAAGTCATGAGATGGCCCTTACACTTGGTTTGGAGGGGTTAGTTAAGCTTGAGGGTTAAGATTGAGGGTTAAGGGGAGAACTGGGATTGGGCCTTAGTCTCCTCTCTTAAGGCCCTCCTCCCTGATTGCTCAGTTTGGCCAGGTGACCATCTCATAGTAGAGTCATGGTTGAGCCAAACTTTTCCCGTTTGAGAATCCTGGAGGCCACTGTTCTCTTGGGAACCCTCAGAGCAGCAGAAACGTTTCTGTAGCCTTCCCCAGATCTGTGCCTGTCAACAATCCTGTCTCTGAGCTCTGAGACAGGATCTCTGAGGGTCTCTTAGCTCCTCTGACCTCATGGTTTGGTTTCTGCTCTGATATCAGTGTCAGCTGTGAGGCCTTCCAGGTCTGAGCCCTTAGAATCAGGTCCAGTTAATGTAATTGACCACAGGTGGACTCCATCGAGGTGTAACATCTCAGTAACAACCCAGAGAAACAGAGGGAACCTGAGCTAAAAGTCAAGTGTTGATGCAAAGAAACAGAAAGAATAAGTTTGCAGAAATGTCTTAAATTCTTGTCATGATGGTTTACTGAATGTAGATTCATGAGAGAAAAAATGAATTTGTTTGTAAAAGTCCTTATCAATACTGCAATCGATAGCTTCTGTTGTTTGACAGATTAAATGTTTAAACATCTCTAACAAGGATGGAAAAGGCTGAGCTGACTTTGGTGTTAAAAATCTTAGTTATTTTATTTATTGCTAATAAAATAAACCCATTTCTCAATACTTTTGAAGTTTATCGTCAAGAACTTTCCTGATGTACATTAAAAGCAGAGCTGTCAAAAGATTAAAATTTCAATTGTGATTAATCTCAGAATTTCTGTAGTTAATCTCAGTTAATCGCACCCTTTTAATGACAGTTTAAAATCCCATAATTTAGCATTTTAAACTGGCTGTGTGTCATTGTTTAATTTTCCTACTGTCTTAGAACAGAGGTCATCCACTTCCTGCTTATTCACAGAGCTGCTTTAAATGGAGATCAGAGATCGTACCATGAACTTTACCACCGAGAAAAGGATCGAAAATGAAATCAAAGAGCACTAAAAACACAGGTGTCAAACTCAAGGCCCAGGGGCCAAATCTGGCCAGTGGAACAGTTAAATCCGGCCCACAAGATGATCTGATATTTCTGTTATAATGGTCCCATCAGTCTGAGGTCTGCAGGCTTCTTCAAGTATAAAATGTTCTGGTTAAAAAGGTGACCCTGTTAGGCCCTTGGTTAGTCCTGAATCCAGAGTCTGGCCCCTGCTGTGATTGAGTTTGACATTCCTGGTTTAAAGGATCATTAAAAGCTGACCAGTATGATAGCAGAGGGGGAACTCTATCACTGTTATCTTACATATAAAGCTTCTTTTCATCTGCACCACTGCAGACATTTACTCTCCTATTTCCCTTTCCTCTGGGAGTCAGATCTCCTCAGACATTTTTCTCTCCATACACTGCCTTTGTCAGCAGACTTGAGTGAAAACGGGAGATACTTTATTAGACTGAGAGGGAAAAAAGAAAAAAGACGGGCTGATAGAAAGCAGACGAGTTCACAAGAGAGGAATGAGTGGTAAACCTTCATATCAGGCAGGGTCAGGAGCTGTGTGTGTGTGTGTGTGTGTGTGTTTAAGTGTAATATATTAAAATAAAATGTTGGATGCCAGGGTTTGGCTACCATCCATAACATTTATCATTGAAGTGAGCTGCACAAGTCTGACATTTTGCTTCCATGCAGAATTTAACAACCTGAGCCAGCCAAGGTTAGCTTGGTACTAAATAACTAAAACTAAAATCTAAAATATTTTCATCTGAATAACAGAGTTTTAAAGGAAGCTTCACAAAACATGAACACGAACTAAAACTGTGTACTTGTGTGTTACAAAAATACTTAGAATAAAAAAAAATCAGGGTCAGTACAATCTCTGTTTGACAGCAGCGTGCTGAGTGTCCACCCCGCCTGGGGGGAGTCTCTGAACCTCACTTTAACACCGTAGTGTCCGTGATATCAGTCATGGAAATCTAACAGATAAAGGCATACGTGTGTAGCCTACTCACAGGTCGTAGCAGAGACAGAATTAGACAGTTGTTCTCCATCTCTCCGACTTGTCTCTGCGCTGTGACACATGAGTGTGTGCTGTATGAAGCTCTGTGTCAGGATGGATCCAGCGGGATTTTAAAGGAGTGACGGACAACAAAAAAGTCCAGTGCAACCTCTGGTTTGTGCTTATGTGCAAACAACATGTAATATCGACTACTGGTTGTAATCACACACCCAAGCATCCACTCTTTTATTAAAAACAGACATCGTCCAGTTCAGCAGAGGAAAACACAGCCGCTCGGATGGGTCCCCTCTGAAACCACACAAACACACACATAGCCACACCCCCTGGCGTCATGGCCGTGAATTGCAGAGTGACGCGTCCCCTCGACGCATGGTCAACGATGGCTGTCGCGCCCATGGCATTTGTGCAACGCAGAAGCACAAAGCAGGCTTAAGTCTGAATCCCAGTTCTCCCCTTAACCCTCAATCTTACCCTCAAGCTCAACCCTCAGTCTTAACTGGCCCCTCCAAACCAAGTCTAAGCGCCATCTGGTGACTTAGAAATGGGACACCCCTAAAACGCAGTTAAGATTTCAGACTGTAGAGGGCAGTAATGTGCCAAAACTGTGTAGTCTGTCAATTCAGAGGAAGAAGAACAAGAACGTGTTACTATTCAACTAAATAACATGCATAAACACCACAACCACGGACATGTTCAGCTGAAAGTCACCGTATAACACGGCCACTAGCTAACGCCAAACACCTGTTGGAACTCGTAGGCTTGTCCGCCACGGCACGGTTGCCGGCTTACGATCGTAAAAATAAAAGTAAATGTTGCGCTACAAAAACGTGAATAATCCATGAAATAAACTTAAACTAAGATATTGGAGTGGTTTTAGTGGTTTTTAGATCTCTGTTAACACAGAAATTTACATTTGTAGCTCGATTTCTTCCCCGCATTCGCCGCCGTCTTTCTTTGAGTGATATTCCTCAAAACCAAGGGAGCTCAGGAACATCTCAACATTGAGGGATAAAGCCCTCAAACTCGCCCCTCAACTCAACTCTGGGAGAACTGGGACAGCCCTCGCACTTTGTGGGAATGCACATTTAGAGACTGAGGGTAAGACTGAGGGTGAAGGGGAGAACTGGGATTCAGCCCACGTCTACCTGATCTAATAAAAAAACCACACAATGTTGATTCTAGGGTCTTCACAAAAGTCAGATTTGAATAGATGAAATGAAAAGTGAAGAGCAGTGTATTTGGAAATATGTTTTAAACTGACAAGTGTCTCATATCCCACATCTCTGTACCTGACACGCCAGACACACACACATCCATCTGGAAAACTTCCCATAGACGGCATTTGGAAAGGGCAGAGCCGTTAAAAAAAACCTCTGAGGGTGAGTGGATGAACGATCTGTCTGTCACAACTTTACAGGCCAATCAGAGCAACAAAACACATGACGTCATCGCTGCTACCGGGTGTTACAATGAACCAAACAAAGGACTCGCATGCAAGACTCGACACTCAGAGGCAAATTCAAAGTCTGTTTAATCAGAAAAAGGTCGGTACTCAGAAATCCAAAAACAGGCAAAGGTATCCAAAAACGGCAGGTGACAAAACTAGGTCAAAGTACAAAACTGGGTCAAGATCTAACTAGGGATCATGAAGAATGCGAGTAAGCTATCACAGAGGACAAGACAAACTGGCAGGGAAGCGAAGGACGTGGGAAGACCAAGTACTCTGGGGGAAGGGAGACAATCACACACAGACGAAACCCATGAGGTAATCACAGACAGGAGACAGGGATGGGCAGGAAGAGGCAATCTGACACGAGACACAAAGGTGAGTAGCAAAATAAAACAGGAAGCACAAGACAAGAAACACAAGGATGAATGAATTCTAAAATAAGATACTAAATAAAACCTAAAGACCTGACACTGAGGAGTAAACTCCATAGAGAACTGCATAACGTGAACCACTGTAGACGTCAGTACTCGACTTCTATTGTTTTTGAAAAGAAAACAACTCACTGCTGTTCTTTGTTCTTCCTTAAATGAAGAAATGTCGTCAAGCTCTGATAAAACTGGCGCTTTAGCAGCATCCACGCTGATCTCTTCCTCCATAACTGCACCAGCTCTTGCTGCTGCTCGCTTATGTCACGACTCTGCCGCGTCTGAAAGTACCGCCCCTCGTCTCTGATTGGTCCTGTCACTTTCTAACCGGGCCCAAACGGTTTAGATGGGAGCTTTGCAAGATGGATTCACCAGTGAGAAACACAGTAACAGGTGAATCCATCTGCTTTGAAAGGTTAACATCTCTGTGAGACACTGAAAAAGCTAAAACTAACACTAAAACTCAAACCTTTACTAAAATGAAGCATTTTTGCAAAATAAAAACTAACTCAACTAACAAAGCAGCAATAAAAAAACTAAAGAACACAAGGTGAAAATGAAATAAAACTATTATGACCTTGATGTGAGTGAAATAGTCCTGCACAGGCTGGTGAATGTGTGTTCAAACTCAAACAAACGCCATGTTTGCCCTCATCTCATCATCTGAGTCCACCTCATCACCAGCCTCACACTATAAAACTTTAACACACCACTGTGTGTGTGAATTACAGTGTGATTACAGCTGCTCTAACAGGGTTGTGTGTGTGCTGCTCCTCTGGCTTTATGCGCTCAGTACTTCCTCTGCAGATGGAGGCTTTACAAGCCCAGGAGCCTGTTATTGGCCTCCTGTCACTGTCCCAGAGAGCTGTGTTAAACCTATAACCAGCTGACAGCTGAGCAGATATGAGACGACTCCATATGAACAATGGTACAGCTAAAGAAACACTGTTGCTATCACCGGGAGAAGGACTGGCTTTACAAGCCACTCAGCAGACAATGCTGATGATTATTATTAGAAGCTGGTTTCTGTGCTGAGCTCAGACCAGGTTCTGTGTGTACTCTGACTTCTTTTCCTTTTTGGCCTCTGATTCACAATGATTCCAACAAAACACAATGAGAACTGATGAATTATTGTAATTGCCATGCATGTTACAGGGGATAATTGCCAGTGCATATTTCCTCATGTGTGCTCTCCATGACTAACAGCGGATTGTATTTGAGTTGCAGCACCATTATAGAAATTAAGTGCCAGCAAAGCTAGCAGAGTGAGACCAGTGGAGCTGGAATGAGTTTATGTGAAAGATAAATACGTTTCTACAGAAGAGTGCCTCTGCTTATTGGTTGGGAAATGCGATGTGATACGATGGGGGTCAGGGAATGAGCATGGAAAAGAGAAGGCTGTATAGGAGGCCTTGAATAGGATATTAAAGGTCACATGTCATGGAAAATACACAAACACAAATATGTGACCCTGGCCTGTCCACAATCACCCCAAGAATCAGAAAAATCCATTCCCTCCACCCCCCTCTGTCTCCACCTTTCAGAAAATGTGTGCTGAAACAAGCTGTTCTCAGATTTTACCCTCATGATGTCATGTGGGGAGTTAGCCCCGCCCCCGGTTCTGTTGGCCCTCCCTGCTTAGAAGACAGTTCCACCCTCCTCTCCTGATCCTCCTCAGCTGGTGATCAGGAGAGCCACATCCATTTCCTGACAGGGGCGGGGTCAGGGGCGGAGTCAGACAGCTCATTAACATTTAAAGCCACAGACACAGAAACAGCTCGTTCTGAGCAGGGCTGAAACAGAGGGGGTTTAGACATGGAAAAATCCAATACTGGAGTGTTTTATCAGCAACAAACTTCACAGGCATGTTTTGAGGACCTCTGGGACCGATATAGACTTGTCTTAAAGGGTAAAATATGCCCTCTTTAAGTAAAAAAGTTAAGCTGCTCCTTTATTGAAAGTTTGTGACCTTAGTTTGATATGTAAAATGTCAAAGATAAAACTAGACAGCCATAAATTCACTAAAATCTACAAAAAAGCAAGACAGATTTCAGCCAAGCACTCACTCTGTGTGAAACCTATCATCTGTCATCCCAGGAGTGTGTCTCCCTCTTGGCAGGCCGGTGTCAGACAGATTACACACTCATCACACACACAGGCGAGCAAACATGCACCCGCATAGATTCACATGAGCTAATGAAAATTCTGCTCATCCCGGGCTGTCTAATGGGCTAAATAACAGAGAGACAGTGGGGGCCTCGCACGTGTCAGGAAGATTACAGGATACACACAGACCAGACGGACAGGTCGCTGGCAGCAGAACACACACTCTGACACCATTCTCAGCCTGGTTTGAACATTGTAACCATCTATCTGACCACCAGGAGGCAGGGATGAGCTGCTAAACGCTGCTAACATACCTCTGAAGATCCACTAACAAATGCATCTTCACTTACAGTTAAAGGTTTCCTATTGTCACTGTTCTTCCAAGCAGCAGCTCTTTAATTTCATATTCAATCCTTAGATCATAGATTTTGAGTTTCACTTGACACACACTTCTCTGTAAATTCCTACATAGTCTCTCAATCAGGTGAATAACTACTGAAGGGGTCTGTTGAGTGCATGTGTGAGATCTCAGGGGGGTAAGGTCAGTGTGAATGACTGATTAGAGGATATTTACAGGGTTATTTTGGAAACCATGGACCAGCGGTAAAACTAAATCTAAGAAAGTAACAACAGTGCCTCTGCAGCCAACTAACCACAGGCTACTGAACACGACAGAACTTCAGTGTTTCCTACACATGTATTATCCTTGGGTGGACCACACAGCCCCCCCCATATGGATGTTTTAGCCTTTATTGATGTTAAAGTACTCTTGGTCAAAATAATTTGGCTTTTCTGACAAAAATAAATAAATAAATAAATAAACTCCTTAATTTTAAAGTGAAAGAGTTTGCTACAAAGTAATGTCAGTTGAATAAAAATAGTTTGGAAAAAATCAGTGACTACATAAATACCCCCCCTCATTCTAGTCAGTATTTAGTAGAGTCACCTCTGTCTGCAGTCACAGCTCTGAGTCTGTGTGGATAGGTCTCAGTCACTCTGAGTCTGAGTGGATAGGTCTCAGTCAGCTCTGAGTCTGTGTGGATAGGTCTCAGTCAGCTCTGAGTCTGTGTGGATAGGTCTCAGTCAGCTCTGAGTCTGTGTGGATAGGTCTCAGTCAGCTCTGAGTTTGTGTGGATAGGTCTCAGTCTCAGCTCTGAGTCTGTGTGGATAGGTCTCAGTCAGCTCTGAGTCTGTGTGGATAGGTCTCAGTCTCTCTGAGTCTGTGTGGATAGGTCTCAGTCAGCTCTGAGTTTGTGTGGATAGGTCTCAGTCAGCTCTGAGTCTGTGTGGATAGGTCTCAGTCTCTCTGAGTCTGTGTGGATAGGTCTCAGTCAGCTCTGAGTCTGTGTGGATAGGTCTCAGTCACTCTGAGTCTGAGTGGATAGGTCTCAGTCACTCTGAGTCTGAGTGGATAGGTCTCAGTCAGCTCTGAGTCTGTGTGGATAGGTCTCAGTCAGCTCTGAGTCTGTGTGGATAGGTCTCAGTCAGCTCTGAGTTTGTGTGGATAGGTCTCAGTCTCAGCTCTGAGTCTGTGTGGATAGGTCTCAGTCTCTCTGAGTCTGTGTGGATAGGTCTCAGTCTCAGCTCTGAGTCTGTGTGGATAGGTCTCAGTCTCTCTGAGTCTGTGTGGATAGGTCTCAGTCAGCTCTGAGTTTGTGTGGATAGGTCTCAGTCAGCTCTGAGTTTGTGTGGATAGGTCTCAGTCAGCTCTGAGTCTGTGTGGATAGGTCTCAGTCAGCTCTGAGTTTGTGTGGATAGGTCTCAGTCAGCTCTGAGTCTGTGTGGATAGGTCTCAGTCAGGATCAAACATCTGGACTCTGTGATTTTACTCCATTCTTCTTTACTGAACTGCTCAAGCTCTGTCAGGTTATACAGGGATCAGATGTGAACAGCCCTTTTTCAAGTACAGCCACAAAATTCTCTATTGGCCACTCCAGGACATTCTCCTTGTTGTCTTTAAACCATTTCTGTGTAGCTTAGAAAATAAATCTTCTCCTAACCCGTAGTTCTCTCCCAGACTGAATAAGATCATCCTCCAGGATTTCCCTCTCTTTCCTACATCCATTTTCCCCTCTACCTTTACAAATCTTCCAGGGCCAGCTGCTGAGAAGCATCCCCACAACATGATGCTGCCACCACCATGCTCCACAGTGGGGATGGTGTGTCTGTGGTGATGTCAGTGTTAGGCGTCTTTGTCTGATGGTCAAAAAGCTCCATTTTAGACCAAAGAACTTTCTTCCTCTTGACCATGGAGTCTCCCACAGTCCTTCTGGTGAACTCTAGTCCAGATTGAATCTGAGTTTTCTTCAACAGTGTCTTTCTCTTTGCCACTCTCCCATAAAGCTCTGACTGGTGAAGAACCCGGCCAACAGTTGTTGTCTGCAGAGTCTCTCCATCTCAGCTGCTGAAGCTTGGAGCTCCTTCAGAGTAGTCATAGGTGTCTTGGTGTCCTCTCTCACTAGTCTCCTTCTTGCACGCCCACTCAGTTTGTGAGGACGGTCTGATCTAGGCAGATTTACACATGTGACATATTCCTTCATTTCTTCATGATGACTTCACTGAACTCACGTTCAGTGCCTTGGGAGATTGTTTGTCTCCATCACCTTACACTTTTCAATAACCTTTTCTCTGAGTGTTCGTTTGTCCTCATGGTGTAATGGCAGCAAGGAATACTGATTTACAAGTGAGTGGACCAAGTGACATGTTTTCACTTTGATATTTAATACACACACACACACCCACACACACCCCTTCACACAGACACATACACTTTCATATGGACACACACACATTCATACAGACACACACACATTCATATGGACACACACACCTTCATACAGACACACACACCTTCATATGGACACACACATATTCATACAGACACACACACCTTCATATGGACACACACACATTCATACAGACACACACACCTTCATATGGACACACACACCTTCATATGGACACACACACATTCATACAGACACACACACATTGATATGGACACACACACACATCCATACAGACACACACACACCACACACACATACAGTAGGCCTTGAAAGGAAGTAGACGGAGTGAGGGTACACAGGACCTACAATTTCCCCCTTTTTTTTAGCCCTGGGTCCACTGGACCCAAACATCCTGTATGTAATACAAATGTGTAGGGGGGTATAAAGTGTGTGGTCACTGAAAATGTGTTCTAATATATGTTCTTCACAGAAAATGAGCCAAGGCCAATGAGTCTGGGTTTGAAAAAATAATTACTCAAATCATTTTTCTTTTAATAAAAAATGAAAAGGGGTCACACAGACCCAAACACCATACAAGGGTTAAAATCATACTTTCAACTTTTTATCTCATATATTTGCCTTTTAGAAATATTATTTTGACTTTAAATGCCATATTTTGACCTCTTGAGCCATGGGTGTAGCACAGTGAAAGGGTACTGACTACCCAGGCCCACAGTAGGGAGGGGCCCTTGAGAAGCCTGCAATGAAAAGTGTGGTTTTTATTAATTTATTCTTAGATGTAAGTGTCATTATTGATCCAAAGCAACTAGATTAAATGGCAACAGACTGAAATTGTATCAAATAGAATAAAATAAAATGCTGGGGGGGCCCTGCTCCCCCCTTAAAAATGTCCAAGTGATGTAGTCCAGCACTTCGAAACAATGAAAGTAAATGTAATTTAACCATAGAAGAAATATTACTCATAAATGGGGAAATTATTGTGCAAAAATACATTAAAATGCATATGTATTTGTAAAAATTATGCAACATTTGCTGCTTGGCTAGCTGGTTAAGGGGATCCCTATATAATAATCTTTCTGGGGGCCAAAATCCCTATCTACACCCCCGTCTCGAGCTAATAAGTTTGAATTTTTATCTCAGATTTTGAGCCTTAAAACTTATCATTTTGACTTTTTTCAATCTTAAAATAATTTATCGTCATTGCTCAGGTTTTTTCATTGCTAAGTCATTGCTGGTGAAAATAAGGTTGACAGTTTTTTTGGTAAATATTGACCCTGTTCGGCCCTCAGGTTAGAACCAAATGACTGAGTTTGACATCCCTGCGTTAAAGGGCCGGTTGTTCATATTGAACCAATGATTATTGATACATCAGGGCAATGAGAATCACTGGAACACTGGAGTATGCAGCTCAAAGTTAGTCCGATTTGAGTTAAAAACCAAAGTCTTGGATTGTAAAGGGTCTGACTGTGAGGAGATGATGTCATGTTGGGCTTAAATCCTCCCCTGACTGTAGTTTCTCCCTCTCTACCTCTCTCTCTCAGTCGTCTCCTCTCTTCTGTCCCTTAGATGCTCGTATTTTTCACCTTGTCACATATCTGCCATTCTTCCTTTATCTATTCTCTCTGTTGTCTGTCCCTTCCTAAACCCCCAGATGCTCCAACCCCCTCCCTCCCTCTCCCTCGATGACTCTAATTGACAACAGGAAAAGTTCTTTGGAGTTCAGGTAGAGTTCAGATGAAGACCTGGTAGCCCCTGTCTTTACCCGTCTAAGTCCACACATGAAAGTCTCCCTTGACTTCCTTTTGACACGAGATCAGCCTCAGAGTTCAAAGCCTGCAGAATGGTAATCGACATTCAGTTCCCTACAGGCCCTGAGTCTGTGTTTGATCAGGAGAGCTTCTGTGTGATGTTTAATAAAGGCCTCAGTTTTGTTTAATGGCATTCTTCTTCTTTTGGCATGGATCAGTAGTGAGACGTTGGCCCCGAGTGAGATTTAATAGTTTGTTTTTTGTTTTTTAAATAGGAGTGAAGTCATTCAGGCTGGAGGTGACACAAAACGAATACAAACACTGATGATGATAAAAACCAAAACCTCTGAGGCTGCTTGTGTCTTTGTTTCTCTCCCTCATTTTCTCTGCTTTATTTTGGTGCTTTGGAGCTGAGCTCTCTCTCTCTTTTTGTTGAATAGGTTTAGTGGTTTGGTTTTTTTGGCTATATATATATATATATATATATATGTGTATGTATATAGAATATTGCCAAAAGTATTCGCTCACCTGCCTTGACTCGCATGTGAACTTCAGTGACATCCCATTCTTAATCCATAGGGTTTAATATGACGGCGGTCCACCCTTTGCGGCTAGAACAGCTTCAACTCTTTAAGTCATCCCAAAGGTGTTCTGTGGGGTTGAGGTCAGGACTCTGTGCAGGCCAGTCAAGTTGATCCACACCAAACTCTCTCCTCCATGTCTTTATGGACCTTGCTTTGTGCACTGGTGCACAGTCATGTTGGAACAGGAAGGGGCCATCCCCAAACTGTTCCCACAAAGTTGGGAGCATGGAATTGTCCAGAATCTCTTGGTATGCTGAAGCATTCAGAGTTCCTTTGACTGGAACTAAGGGGCCAAGCCCAGCTCCTGAAAAACAAGCCCACACCATAATCACCCCTCCACCAAACTTTACACTTTGCACAATGCAGTCAGACAAGTACCGTTCTCCTGGCAACCACCAAACCCAGACTGGTCCATCAGAATGCCAGATGGAGAAGCGCGATTGGTCACTCCAGAGAAGGCGTCTCCACTGCTCTAGAGTCCAGTGGCGGCGTGCTTTACACCACTGCATCCCACGCTTTGCATTGCACTTGGTGATGTATGGCTTGGATGCAGCTGTTACCATGGAAACCCATTCATGAAGCTCTCTACCACTGTTCTTGAGCTAATCTGAAGGCCACATGAAGTTTGGAGGTCTGTAGCCATTGACTCTGCAGAAGGTTGGCCACCTCTGTGCACTTTGACCTCAGCATCCTCTGACCCTGCTCCGTCATTTTACGTGGCCTACCACTTGGTGGCTGAGTTGCTGTGGTTCCCAATGGCTTCCACTTTGTTATAATCCCACTGACAGCTGACTGTGGAATATTTAGGAGACAGGAAATTTCACCACTGGACTTGTTGCACAGGTGGCATCCTATCACAGTACCACGCTGGAATTCACTGAGCTCCTGAGAGCGAGCCATTCTTTCACTAATGTTTGTAGAAACAGTCTGCATGCCTAGGTGATGATTTTATACACCTGTGGACATGGAAGTGATTGGAACACCTGATTTATATTATTTGGATGGGTGAGTGAATACTTTTGGCAATATAGTATGTATGTCTATATATATATATGTGTGTGTGTGGGGGGGGTGTGTGTGTGTCTGTATGAAGGTGTGTGTCTATATGGAGGTGTGTGTGTCCATATGAAGGTGTGTGTGTCCATATGAAGGTATGTGTGTGAGAAAGAAAGAGAGAGCGAGAGAGAGAGAAAGTGTGTGTGAGTGTAAGTGTGAATTTTGTGTTTCTGCCCCTGCCCTTCCCGCACCAAGTTGCTAACCTTGCAAAGCAGATGGATTCGCCCGTTTCTGTGTTTCTCACTGGTGAATCCATCTTCAAAGCTCCCGTCTGAACCGTTTGGGCCCGGTTAGAAAGTGACAGGACCAATCAGCAAAGAGGGGCAGTACTTTCGGGCGCGCCAGAGTCGTGACGTAAGCAAGCAGTAACAAGTGGCTGATGCCGTTATGGTGGAAGAGATTAGCATAGATGCTGCTAAAATGCCAGTTTTATCAGA
Organism: Cheilinus undulatus; assembly: GCF_018320785.1. Taxonomy (NCBI): domain Eukaryota; kingdom Metazoa; phylum Chordata; class Actinopteri; order Labriformes; family Labridae; genus Cheilinus; species Cheilinus undulatus. The sequence continues at coordinate 46,901,183 of NC_054880.1, forward strand.
ACTCGATGACATTTCTTTGTTAAATGGTCAAAACATCTGATAAAAATGTGAAATTATGAGTTTCAAAGGGCCAAAATATGAGATAAATTTGAAAATCATTGGTTTAAAACATCAAAGCGTGAGAAAAATTTTGAAATTTTGAGTTTTAGAGGGCAAAATATAACTTAAAATTGAAATTGAGGATACATTCAGTCAAATTATGAGCTATAAATCAAAGGAGCTAAAATGGTCAAAACGTGAGAAAAAAAAAATCGTGAATTAAAAAGATTAAAATATTACTTAAAAATGTAAATTGAGGATCTAAAAGGTCAAACAATAAGATAAAAAGTCAAAATCGTGAATTGAAATGGTCAAAATATGGAAAAGTCACAACTGTAACTCTGGTCATAACTGTGAGATGCAAATTCAAGAATATAAAATGGAAACAAAAATTAATTTCCGATATTCTTGATTTTTATCTAATTGTTTGAGTTTTTTAGGCACTCTCATTTTTATGACTTAAACAGACCTCAAACCAGTGGGCCAGTTATAATAAAAATATGATATGATCTGGTGGGCCGGGTGTAACTGTACCACGGGACGGATATGGCCCCTTTGCTTTAATGGATCTCTGCTTGGTCCACTGACCTATCAATCAGAGGGTCAGCAACCTGCAGCTAAACAGCTGGATTTATTTTGTTTAGGGTCATTGATTGTTATTTTTTGTTCTTTCCTGAAGTTAGCCACTTAGTTGGGAGGCTAGGCACCCAGGCAGGGCCCTCATACTACATGAGAGTGTGGAGCACTGGGACACAAGTATGCAACATGCAACAACTGCACCGCGTGCCACGAAGCTTTCTGATCCATGCAGTTTTGCAGTGGTTGGCGCAAAAAAAGACCTGTGAAGGTAGCAGGGTGGCGGTTCAGGTACGCACCGGTGCCAGACTGGAGCATGAGCAGTGCAACAGCTCTGAATGACTAGAGAGGGTGCAACTTTCTAGGATTCGCCGGCGGATCGCGGTGCTGTATGCGGAAATTGCAGGTGTGTGTTTGATGTGCTGCACAAAGGGTGAGTATAACCAGCAATTTACACATAAGATGACTGCGCCCCGCACCGAAGCGCCGCGGGTTTGCTCCGACCGTCTACTTGTATTTCCTTATGTGGCGAACTTGCCTATATTAACATGGCGGCGATGCACGCAGAAAACAAGGAAGAAGACATTCAGTTCAAGTGACGTCCAGTATTAGAAGAAGAGATATGGCGGCGCTCATCCGACTTCTGGTGTGAAGTGGAGGTCCTCCGATGCATCCAGGACCCTCTCCAGATGTGAGGTGAAAGCAGTCAGATGCATTTTTGACTAGTTTAGTCAAAGATGCTTCTAATGAATGTGATGAAAATAAATCATATTTAAGAGTAAGACTGGTTTTGTTGAACCTAACTAGGTTGATCTTACTAGTCAGGCTAACTTAAAATCACATTAGAAAGAAAACATCAGAAACATCAATCTGCTCAACATGTTCATGAACTGAACAAATGAGTCGTTCATACAGAGATGAATCCAGCTGTTCTACATTTAAATGTTTGCAGAGGTACCTCGTTTTTGTCGAGCATAGATCTGGCTGCAGAAAGAGGATAGGTAAGCCATGAGCTGCTGGATCATTCCTATTTAAACTCTGGCCTGCAGCTTTTGACTGCTATGCAGTTTCTTTGTCCAAACTACAATGATGCAAAGAATAATTAGATTTACACTTGGAAGGGTAGGATCTTTTCTCCACTTTCATTTGTAAATACAGTCCATGCCCGCTGCATTTCTATATGTTTCCCTCCGATTACCAGCATTACTCAAAGTCAGAGCCTCCCCCAGCACATTTTTCCCTTTCACTTCTCTCACTCTCACCCATTAATTTGAATATCCAGACCCAGCAGCTCTGCAAACACAACGTAGCCACTTACACAAGCGTGCTTCTCTCTGCAGCAGTGAGCACAGCAGGCCAGGAGACAGATCCCAGCAGTCCAGTATGGTGCTGCACTGGTGTGTCCCTGCCCCAGGGGAGTCTGGGAGAATGAGCTCTGGTGTAAGTTTGTTTAAATCTCAGAGGGGGTGTTTGCCCAAGCTCCCAATAAACATTGTGGATGCTGGCGATATACGCTGATATGCAAGAAACAAACGGCATCAGTGAGCATCATCCATGTGGTAAAAAAAGCAGAGCAGCAGCAAAGCTGTTGTAGCTATAGGTTAAACGCTTAGAAAACATCTGGGATTAGGATTTTCCTCCATGCTGGAATCCAACAAACTTTTGCGTTTTGGCGTTGTCTCCACTCTGATGCTAACCTGTTGGTTTGATAGCACAGGCGTCTTTTTCATCCTTACGTGATTCCTCCCTGTGTTCCTATTGGTTGGTTACTCGACAGTGCAGTGTAAAAGCGTTTTAAGTACTCAGACTAGAAAAGTCCATTTACCATTTAATCTGGCCAAAATCACTGCATGCTTGCAGGAGGACATTAACTACAGCGCCAACATGTGAGCCAGACAGCATGACCTTTGACCCATCCACTGTTGTGACATCAGGAAGCGGTGCCCTAGTGATGCAGTGCAAACAAGCATAGATGGATGAAGAACGTAAGCTCAAACAGCCGTCATGGACGTCCTTCAGAGGACCGCCCCGATGTCAGGGATCCTCAAAATGTTCCCAAGGACTGAGTCCTTCAGACAGAACATTTCCAAGAATGCACATACGGATCCTCCGCTCTCAGGAATTACCCACAATCCAATGTGCACCATTTTCCTTCTATTAAATAAAATAATAAATTGCGCAATATCAGAGGGACACCGGGTCCTTAAGCACTCAGTACACTTCAGATGTCCAGTTTCCACTGTAGCTCTGATATCATTATTTTATAGCATCAAGGTAAACCTGGATGGGTAAAAGCATCGCCATAGAATATAATCACATTATTTGATAATATTACAAGATTATATTATATGATGAATATGATTTTATGATAAAGTTATTATATGTTATAATTATATGATTTGATAGTATAAGTTTTAAAAGTTGTCAGTGCAGCTCCAATTTTGATTTTGCGGTGGTGGATTTTATATAAAAGCATCCATACAGTCATGGATGAAAGTATTAGCACCCCTAGAACCTTTCCAGAAAATACTCCATACTACACCATTTCTCCCAGAAATTGTTGCAATTACAAATGTCTTTGGTATACATGTGTTTATTTCATTTATGTCCATTGGGATGACACACACTCACACACACACACACACCCACACACCCCACACACACACAAACAAACAAAAACAAAAAAAAAACAAGAGAAAAGACAAAATTGACATAATTTTACACAGATCTCAAAAAATGGGCTGGACAAAATTGTTGGCACCCTCAACTTAATATTTGGTTGCACACCCTTGGTAAAAAAAAAACTGAAACCAGTCTCTTCTTATAACCATCAACAAGCTTCTTACTCCTCTCAGCTGGAATTTTGGACCACTCTTCTTTTGCAAACTGCTCCAGGTCTCTCAGATTTGAAGGGTGCTTCTTCAACAGCAGTTCTGAGATCTCTCCATAGGTGTTCAATGGGATTTAGATCTGGACTCATTGCTGGCCACTTCAGAACTCTCCAGCTTTGTCTCCAACCATTTCTTGGTGCTTTTTCAGGTATGTTTGGGGTCATTGTCCTGCTGGAACACCCATGACCTCTGACCCAGACCCAGCTTTCTGACACTAGGCCCTACATTGTAACCCAAAATGTTTTGATAGTCTCCAGATTTCATGATTCCTTGCAGACAGTCAAGTCACCCAGTGCCAGAGGCAGCAAAACAACCCCAAAACATCCTTGAAGCTCCACCATGTTTGACTGTAGGTACTGTGTTCTTTTCTTTGTAGGCCTCATTCTGTTTTCTGTAAACAGTAGAATGACGTGCTTTTCCAAAAAGCTCTACCTTAGTCTCATCTGTCCACAAAATGTTCTCCCAGAAGGATTGAGGCTTACTCAGGTACATTGTGCAAACTCCAGTCTGGCTTTTTATGTCTCTTTGTCAGCAGTGGGGTTCTCCTCGGTCTCCTGCCATAGCGCTTCATCTCATTCAGATGACCACGTATGGTCCCAGCTGACATTTTTGCACCCTGAGTCTGCAGGACAGCCTGAATTTGTGTGGAAGTTGACTGAGGATGTTTATCCACCATTCCAACTATCCTGCGTTGCATTCTTTTGTCAGTATTTCTCTTCTGTCCACATCCAGGGAGATTAGCCACAGCTCCATGGTTATAAACTTCTTGATTATATTACACACAGTGGACAAAGGAATTTCTAGATCTCTGGAGATGGTCTTTAACCTTGAGATTGTTCATATTTTTCCACAGTTTTGCTTCTTAAGTCCTCAGACAGTTCTGGGCTCTTCTTTCTCTCCTCCATGCTTGGTGTGACACACACAGACACACAACACAAAGGCTGAGTCAACTTTTAGACATTCTAACTGGCTTCAGGTGTGATTTCTAGATTGCCAGCACCTGTTACTGCCACAGGTGAGTTTAAATGAGCATCACATGCTGGAAATAAAATGATTTATCCACAGTTTTAAAAGGAGGACAATCATTCTGTCCATTCTGTTTTGAGTTTTGTGTAAAATTATGTGAGTTTTGGCTTTTTTCTTCAGATTTTTTGTGTTGTTCCAATGCACATAAAGGAAATAAACACATGTATACCAAAAACTTTTGTAATTGCAACAATTTCTGGGAGAAATGATGTATTTTCTGGAAGGGTTCCAGGGGTACCAATACTTTTGTCCATGACTGTATATGGGCACGACTTAACCTTGCAAAGCAGATGGATACGTCCGTTCCCGTGTTTCTCACTTGTGAATCCATCTTGCAAAGCTCTAGTCTGAACCGTTTGGGCCCGGTTAGAAAGTGACAGGACCAATCAGTGACGAGGGGCACTACTTTCAGGTGCTGCAGAGTCTTGATATCAACAAGCGGTAACAAGAGGCCGGTACAATTATGGAGAGTAGCTTGGATGCTGCTAAAGCGCCAGTTTTATCAGAACTTGATGACATTTCTTCGTTAAAAGAAAAACAAAGAACAGCAGTGAGTCGTCTTCTATTCAACTGACATGTCTACAGTCGCCATGTTTTGCGTTATTCCTCAGTAGCTGCAAACACGCACCTCGGTCGCAGCTACGTCACGTGTTTTGTTGCTCTGATTGGCCCATAAAGATTAAAAAGACAGAACATTCAACCAATCACACTGCAAGTTTTTTTCAAATCCTCTGCCCTTTCCCAAAGCTGTGTATTGAAGGTTTTCCAGATGAATGTGTGAAACAAATCCATCTGGTGTGTCTGGTTAGGTGCGACCCTTTCTATGATGTAATCACACACACTCACAAGCCTGTTCCTAATGTGTGTTCAAGAGTTACCAGGGAGGACTCTGGAGGATCCTTCCTACAGAAGATCCTGGACTTTGAGAAACAGTTAGAGACTTAAGATCAGATCGACCTGAACTGTAATCTCTCTAATAATAATAATGTAATAATCATAACAATAAGAATAAATGCATTTATAAGGTGCTTTCAAAGTGATGTAGGTAGATTTAAAAGAATAAAAGTAAAAAAATAACAATATATAGTAAAATGCTCCCTGTGAGTGGTTTTTAGTTATTATCTGTAATTCTGATATCATAGTCAGATTAAAATTTCTTGTTCAGCACATTTTCACTATTAATTTATTTATTTTTAATTTTGTGCTCATGAGTTTTGAAAAGCAGTTTTGTTTTTATTGAAACTCAAACCAGCATGTTTAACTTCCTTTAACTCTCATAAACTTGAAAATGCTTTCATTTCCCAGCTTAGATAGTTGTTACAGACTGATAGATAAGGCAGAAGGGGGACAGACAGAGCAGAGAACATGGAGTTAGTGTGAGTTTACCACTGAATAATGTCTGCTCGCAGCTGAAGGAGACATTATGTCATGAGTTATGGCTGCGAAGGCGAGAAACTGTTGCAGTCAATATCCTCCTGCTCTCCTTTTCTGTCTCTCACTTTAGAGCAGAGCTGGAGGATAAATCAGCTCTTCTCTGACACAATACATATTCACATGGACCTCCTCAGCGGCAGCTCCCCATCGCTGCTGGCAAGGTTAGCTCTGTTTATGAAACCGTCAATTACACATATTTAATTTAGTAAGAGAAGATATGCTGCCACGCTGGCTGAATCCAGACCGAGTGTCCCCCTGAGCACTGGGATAAATAGAGCAAGAGAAGAATGGGGCGAAGGTGGGGAGAGAGAGACTTCATTAATTCTGTCCATCTAATTGGAACCCTGTTGGACCCTAGAGCTAAAATGAAGTCCAAAATGAGTTCTAATGAGGCAAAAAGAACGGGGAAAAGTTGCTCATATCTGGAGAACAACCTTGGGCAAATCTAGACTTCATGTATGATACAGACTCTTGGGATGCCCCCAAATCCCCTGACTGGACACTCATTAAATTTTCAAATTGGACAGAATTCACTCTAAATAAGACTACTGTTGACTACTGGAAGTTTACCTGGTCCTTCTCATCTGACAGCGTGAAACTCCTTTAAACACTACAGTTATACCAAACACTGAACGATGACTGCATCTCTCTCTCTGGGTGTGGTCAGAGTTGGAGCTCTGGATGTTAACTTTTCTAACTTTTTTTCTGCCTTCAGTGTATTTATGTTTCAGTTGGTACTTGTTTACTGTTAGTTTGTGTATGGAGGTCAGAGGTCAGGTTTAAAGTTTGGCTGCAGGGCGTTTTGTTGTGTTGTTGTGGTGCGTTTTTGTTTGAGTTTGTTTGATGCTTCTCATTACTTCATGAATGGCCGTGCTCTGGCTGTTTCTGAGGTGGTAGGGCTGCAGGATCTGCTGCCAGGATGAATGGGGCGTAGGGATTTCTGTGGAGAGTGTGGAGAAGGCAGACATGACGGTGGAGAACAGTGGGTGGCCGACATGTGCTTTCCCTGCGATCCAAAAGAGTTCAATCACCCAGTTTTTCATCTTTCATCAGTGATGAAACAGAGAGAACCTCCTTAGCCACAGCCAGAAGCTGCCTTTTTCTGCCTCCTCCGCCAGTTCTTTGATGGCTTTGTGAAGTCCAGCTCCTTTGCATCATGTGGAGAAGCAAAGCAGTTGAGGAACCAACGAAGCCCCTACACCCCACTTTGACAGGGCTTGTGATGGTTTTCCATCCGGCCTCCCTGCACTCTGCTATCAGGACTTGGAATGCTTCCGCTCATGGGCAGCTCCCCTCCTCCCACAGGACAGTGAGCTCCACCAGCGGGACCGTTTTGCAAGCTCCGGACCACAAGACCAGGTCTTGGTCCACCTTGGGACAGAGCTGTCTTGCCCCCTGACAGGACGTGCTGAAGGCTTGCGTTGATGGTATCACAAAGGGGCCAGGTGTCTTCAGCACCAAACCATTGGTGGAGGTTTCTGGGACAAGGCAGGGTGTTGTATGTTGATCTGATCAGGAAGCCGAGCCGGGCTTGAGGGATCCTCCACAGATCAGACCATGAAAAGGGCCTGTCTGTGACTCTTTCCCATGCTGTCCTACCTTTTGCCGGCTCTGAGACACCGCCTTGACATTGAGGCAGTCCTGTTCACTCCTGTCCACCATCATGGCTTTCTGCTCTTTCTTGGAGACCTTTGACCAGAATAATGGGGTCTTGCCCCTCCCAAGGCCTGCTTGACCCTCCTGGACTCTGCCAACTACCTCCAGGTGCTTCAACCTGCTGATTGCCATGTCGACCTCTTCCTGGGCATTCCACTTTCTTCCCATTCTTGTTCGGATGGCAGCTGCTCTCACCAGCTGGTCAGTAGAATCCCTCAGCTCCAGCACCCTCCAGGCCTTCTCCTGCTTGATCCCAGGCTGATGGATTGCAGAGGCAGCTGCAGTGTGTTTCTGCTGAAGAGGCTACTGCTGAGAGAAACCTCGACAGCCTATCCACTCCCTGATGTCTGAGGTTGCTAGCCCGTCCATCTTTTTCACCGCTGTGGAGGGGACTTCGCTCACTTTCAGAGGCCACATCACTAAAGTACAGCCTGGCAACCATATTTTGTACCTGCTGGGGAGCTGGATCTGGTTCATCCTGGCTTGGCCATCTGCGAGCTGCTTCCTCACTGTGTCCCCCATCAGCCTATCAGAGAGCTCTGCTGTAGGTTCGACCCAGGCTGCAGACGGGTTGACTTGCTAAAACGTGATCTCCTCACCTCCAGCGACAAAGATAGTCTGGTCACTTTCCTGATGAGCAGACTGTGAAATTTGGAGGTTTGAAAATGAATATGCTGGAAATATTCCTAACTTAATGTTAATAAAGTCTGTATTTAAAATCGGTCTCTCTCTCCCTCTCCACACTCACTGGCCGCTGGTACACCTGCTTTCTTACAGGCTGCTGCCAAATCGCGTCGATTCCTGTGGATCAGAAAGCTCCAAACAGGAAGTCACACATGTACAATATCTGGCTCTTTCAAAATTAAACACAATGCAATCATCACTATAACAACATTACATCTCATCCTGCAGTGAGAGCAAAGGTCACTGGGAGGTCAGTGGGTCACAGAGCTACAACGGCACCACTGACGAGGAAAAGTTAACTTTTGAGGACATTTAGCCAAAGAATTTTACATAAAACCACAGATCCTCTAAGCCAGGGCTGTCAAACTCAGTCACGGCAGAGGCCAGATTCTGAATTTGGGTCTAACCTGAGGGCCTAACAGGGTCACAATTTAACCACTGAGTGTTAACCTGAATGATTTTGAGATTAAAAGGTCAACATGAAGAGGTCAAAACTCAAAATCTGAGATACAAAGTGAAACTTATAAGTTTTAAAGGTAAAAACATGGTATTTAAAGTCAAAATAATGTTTTTAAAAGTCAAAATATGAGGTAGAATACTGACTCCATGAGTTTTAATGACAAAATATGAAATAAATGTCAAAATCATGAGTTTTAAAGGTCAAAATATGAGATAAAAGTTAGGAGTTGAAATGGTCAGAAAAACTGAGATCAAATTAAAAAATCATGATATTTAACGACCGATTTTTAAGATAAACATCAAAATTGTGAGTTTAAAATATTAAATTTTATAAAATAAACTTTCAAAATCACAAGTTTTAACAGTCAAAATATGAAATAAAATGAAAAATGAGCTAAAAGTCAAAGTTAGGGGTTGAAAAAGGTCAAAACATGAGATTAAGTGAAATCATGACTTCAAAAGGAAGTAATAGGATTTAAAATTCAAAATCATAAATCTTAAAGGTGGAAATATGAGATAAAAGTAAAAGTTCTGAAATTTAAAGGTTAAAATATGAAATAAAAAGTCAGAACCATCACTTTTAGTCAAAACTGTGAGATGAAAAATTGAAAATGTAGAGAACACAAATTTCTCCTACGTTCCTGACTTTGAATCAAATTATTTTTACTGTTTCCTTTTCTAATTTTTATGACTCAACAAGGATGTTAAAAATCATCCAGTTTAAGTTTACAATTTTATACTGGAGGAAATCTGCAGACCTCATTCTGGTGGGCCGGGTATGACTGCACCACGGACTGGATTTGGCCCCCGGGCCTTGAGTTTGACACCCCTGCTTAAAGCAAACATGAACCTTTTAACCACATGAACTCACCCAATGGTAGAAGCAATAATATCATGGACTTAAACCAGAGAGGATGATAAATTTACTCCAAAAGGTGAAATAGTCCGTTGTTGACATACTATTCCTGCATGAACTCACAGTTCTCCCGATCAGGGCTGCACAGCACAGCGCTCTGGACTCGCTTCCAGTGGGCGAGGTCGCTCACCTTTGGTTGGAGCAAACCCACAGTGCTTCGGTGTGCGGCGCAGTCGCTGTATGTGGAAAATGCGGGTTTTCAAAAAGCAGCGTTTACAGTCACCCAAAACGCTGTTTCCGTGTGGATGAAACGCCAATCTGACAAAAACCTTGTGTGTATACGCCTGAATTTGTCTCCGTCTCAGTAGCTAACTCACCAAGACAGTCTATTTCAGTAGCTAAGGTAATCTAGCCAAACAGTCACCTGTCCTGTGCTGCTCACCTTGACACAGTGAAACTGATCAGCAGCACCATAGTTCCTGTACTGTTTTATACCAGCAGGGGGCGCTGTGTGCAGCTGCATGAGAGAAAATGTTCTAATAAAGATTTTTTACTCATCTTATGTGTTTTTCATAAAAATGTATGGTTGTCACTTTCATAGTAAATCATAATAAGAGTAAAACATAGAAAATAAACATGTAGAATTGTAGTTCATGGAAAATTGTATAACTTAAAAAAAATTCAGTAGGTTATCACTTCACATGGGAACCATTATCAAGTCAAACTACCAAATCTTAGCTCATGTACTTTAAATAATTATTCTTTTCAAATGTACTGATGCCTCATCCCATCCCTCATAAAGGCCCTCTGTGTCCTGAGCCTTATGTCCCCGTCCCAGGAGAAGACTCTTTGTCCATCAGCATTCCTCCTGCAATCCTATTAGTTTTGATTTAAACTCAATTACTGGCCTGTTAGAGGAGTAGAGTGGAAACCCGCTGAATGAACTTCACTGGGAAATGTCATTACTACTGTGATAGTCATTCAAGTCCATCGCAGTATAACAGTAAAAGAGGCAGACCCTCAGAATGAAGTGAGCTAGCAGCAGTCTGCAGGAAATCATTAAGGCTGCTGTTCAGCTGAAAACTGCAGAGTCTCACACAGGAAGACATCTGCTTCATGTGAGACCACGAACAGCAACTGTCAACAACTATCTACCCCCACAACCTTCCTCACCAGAGAGAGAGATGTGAGTTCTAGACATGTGTGCACCCCTGGGACTGCCTGAACAACAGATAAGCATTCACACATCTCAGTGGCAACATGTGCAACCATAAATTACCGCCCCCATGATAAGAAGCTGCTGTCAAATCAGGCCCACTGCAAAAAAGTCAGTGCATGAAGCAATATTTTCTGTGATGACAGGAATTGAAAACCAGCTAGACTATATTGCCAAAAGTATTTGCTCACCTGCCTTGATTTGCATGTGAACTTCAGTGACATCCCATTCTTAATCCATAGGGTTTAATATGACGGCGGTCCACCCTTTGCAGCTATAACAGCTTCAACTCTCTAATTCATCCCAAAGGTGTTCTGTGGGGTTGAGGTCAGGACTCTGTGCAGGCCAGTCAAGTTGATCCACACCAAACTCTCTCCTCCATGTTTTTATGGACCTTGCTTTGTGCACTGGTGCACAGTCATGTTGGAACAGGAAGGGGCCATCCCCAAACTGTTCCCACAAAGTTGGGAGCATGGAATTGTCCAGAATCTCTTGGTATGCTGAAGCATTCAGAGTTCCTTTGACTGGAACTAAGGGGCCAAGCCCAGCTCCTGAAAAACAAGCCCACACCATAATCCCCCCTCCACCAAACTTTACACTTTGCACAATGCAGTCAGACAAGTACTGTTCTCCTGGCAACCTCCAAACCCAGACTGGTCCATCAGATTGCCAGATGGAGAAGCGTGATTGGTCACTCCAGAGAAGGCGTCTCCACTGCTCTAGAGTCCAGTGGTGGCGTGCTTTACACCACTGCATCCCACGCTTTGCTTTGCACTTGGTGATGTATGGCTTGGATGCAGCTGTTACCATGGAAACCCATTCATGAAGCTCTCTACCACTGTTCTTGAGCTAATCTGAAGGCCACATGAAGTTTGGAGGTCTGTAGCCATTGACTCTGCAGAAGGTTGGCCACCTCTGTGCACTATGACCTCAGCATCCTCTGACCCCGCTCCATCATTTTACGTGTCCTACCACTTGGTGGCTGAGTTGCTGTGGTTCCCAATGGCTTCCACTTTGTTCTAATACCACTGACAGTTGACTGTGGAATATTTAGGAGCCAGGAAATTTCACCACTGGACTTGTTGCACAGGTGGCATCCTATCACAGTACCACGCTGGAATTCACTGAGCTCCTGAGAGCGAGCCATTCTTTCACTAATGTTTGTAGAAACAGTCTGCATGCCTAGGTGATGATTTTATACACCTGTGGACATGGAAGTGATTGGAACACCTGATTTACATTATTTGGATGGGTGAGTGAATACTTTTGGCAATATAATGTATATGTGTGTAACCTCATCCCTCCTTTTAATATCACAAAGTGAACCACAATATTACTGATATTTCATTAGAAATTGTTGATTTTAACAGGATTTAATGATCTGATGTTAAGTATAACTGCCTACACTTCATTTATTTGGATAATTATTATATAAATCCAAAATTATAAATGATTATCAGTATTAATGTCCTTGATTCTGGCGTTGTTTCCTATTAAACACATTATATAATACATGCTCTAGAATTGTATTGGCAAAGCTGTTTTTTTGTTGCACTTTTTAAAAGAATTTTAAATCCCAAGGTGCAGCGAAGAGACGTTTACAGATTCAGCCCTCTAACAGCATGTTCTCTGCAGTGTGGTAATACACCTCTGATCCTAAAAGAGGCTCCAGAGGAGAGCATACAGTTTCTGCCAAAGATAAACAGGATGTCAGGCACTAGGCTGTTTCTGGAACTTTATTTATATTCAGAAAAGAAACAATGACTTTACTCACTTTAAAAATCACAATTTTACAAAGGGGATATTTTGTAAGGAAAACAGGGGGGTCATGTGATCCTCATTCTTCCTGAGCGTGCCTCTTTTTTCACTTCATCTCAAACATGAAAACATTTACAGTAAAAGTATTCACCCCCTTGGATGTTTTAATGTGAAAGTGAAACAGATTTCTACACAGCAATGCCAATTAAATAAAAATACATAATGTGAAATAAGTGACTGCATAAATATTCACCCCCTTTAACCTGATTCAACAGAGGTGCTAGTAGTCTCACAGTTAAGGAAATGGGGATTACCTGAGGTCAGTGAATGCATCTCAGGGATTGTAGTATGAAGACACCTGTGTCTGGATGGTCCAGTCACTGGTTAATCAGTACTCATGGCTACAAACCCAAGGCTCGGGGGTCAAATTTGGCCCATGGTGCAGTTTTACCTGGCCTGCAGGATCACTTCATATTTTAATTGGAAGTGGCTCACCTGAAGGAGGTCTGCAGATCTCCTCCAGTATAAAAATGTAAATTTAACCCCGAAGATAAAAAAAAAAAAAAATCCTTGTTGAGTCATAAAAATCTAAAAAAAAGTAGAGCGTAGAAATAGTCAGGAATGAGGGAAAGAAATTATTATTTTTTTTTTCATTTTGAATCCTAAGATTATGACTTAAATTTAGGATTTTGACTTTTTATTTTATATTTGACCTTTCTCTCATATTGTGACCTTTTCTTTCATATTGTGACCTTTTCTTTCATATTGTGACCTTTTCTTTCATATTGTGACCTTTTAGGTTCACAACATTTCATTTTAAATCATATTGTGACCTTTTAAACTCCTGACTTTAATTTTTAATCTCATATTTTCACTTTTTAAACTCCTGGTCTAGAATTTTATCTTCTATCTTGATCTTTAAACTCATGTTTTTAACTCTCTATCTCATATATTTGCCTTTTAAAAACCTTATTTTCGACTTTTAATTTTGTGTTTTGACCTTACAAAGGACTTACAAAGTTGACTTTTTGTCTCAGATTTTGAGCCTTTAAACTCATTCATTAATTTATTTATTTGACATGGACACACAGACACATACACTGATGTTGTGATATTTAATCATCTTGACTTTTTTTTTGTTAGAAATCTCAAAATCATTTATCTTCACTGTTTAATTTTCTTTATAATTCATTACCTGTAAAAACAGGGTTGACAGTTTTGGGTTAAATCTGGACCCTGTTAGGCCCTCAGGTTTGACCTGAAATTCAGATTATGGCCCCTGCTGTAACTGAGTTTGACAAACCTGCATTACACCATGGAGACAAAAGAACACTCCAAGCAGCTCAGAGAAAATGTTATGGACAGGTATGAGTCAGGGGATGAAAACAATAAAAGTTACAAGTCTCTGAACATCCCCCAGAGTTCAGTGAAGTCATCATGAAGAAATGAAGGAATATGTCACATGTGTAAATCTGCCTAGATCAGACCGTCCTCACAAACTGAGTGGGCGTGCAAGAAGGAGACTAGTGAGAAAGGACACCAAGACACCTATGACTACTCTGAAGGAGCTCCAAGCTTCAGCAGCTGAGATGGAGAGACTCTGCAGACAACAACTGTTCACCAGTCAGAGCTTTATGGGAGAGTGGCAAAGAGAAAGACACTGTTGAAGAAAACTCAGATTCAATCTGGACTAGAGTTCACCAGAAGGACTGTGGGAGACTCCATGGTCAAGAGGAAGAAAGGTCTTTGGTCTGATGAGACCAGAATGGAGCTTTGAGACCATCAGACAAGACACCAACAGGGACATCACCACAAACACACCATCCCCACTGTGGAGCACGCTGGTGGCAGCATCATGCTGTGGGGATGCTTCTCAGCAAATATGCAGCAAAATAAAGGGAAATCCTTTCTTATTCAGTTTCCAGGAGAACTACAGCTTTGGAGATTTAGAGCACTTTCACATCAGGCCCAGTTGTTTCGAACCGTGCCACGGCGCTATCCCCCAGGCTTGATTTCACACGAGCAACATTGATCCATGCCTGGGCACACTCGCGTATTTACTCAGTCTGAAACAGCAGGTGGCGGTATGCATGTAGCTGGTTTACAACCCCCCAAAGGAGGAGAAAGAAGAAGAAGCTACCATGGCAACCACTGGGGTCATGACCTGTGGAAGACTGTTTTTGTTTTAACTCGGCAAAAAGTCCATCCTGCAGTCATGGATGATTAAAATCACTTTTAAGATGCCAGCAGCTTCACTCTTCATATCTGCACATCTACTACAGCTCAGAGGATTAAATGGGCTCGTGCTGCGCAGACACAGCGGTTTCTGAGGTGACTCACTCACTGTAACACTCCAACTAGTGTTCATCTGTAAGGTGAGTCACAACAGACCGTTTATTGACTGGATTCTGATGATTTCTGCCCTTTATAGATTAAAAATGTGAACAAAGTGCCGCGCTGTTGAAAGTTTAGATTTTACGGTGATGTCATAAAGCTGATGCGGTGCTCTGTCCCATATCCATGCGTGGCTGCATTCACATCTCAACTGAACCGTGCCAGAGTCCTCTTAAATCGTGCCCAAAACCACCTCCCCAAGTGGTCAAGGTTCGTTTGCATTCACACTACCAAAACGAACTGGACTTTGGGCTCAAGTGCACTCGGATCCGGGACCGGGCCCCTAGGGTGAAAGCCACCTTATTTTCTAACAAGACAACAAGGAGAATGTTCTGGAGTGGCCAAGTCAAAGCCCAGACCTCAGTCCAACAGAGAATTAGAGGCTGGACTTGGAAATGGCTGTTCACACCAGATCCCTGTACAACCTGACAGAGCTCAGGCAGTTTAGAAAAGAAGAATGGAGTAAAATCACAGAGTCCAGATGTTTGATCCTGACTGAGACCTATCCACACAGACTCAGAGCTGACTGAGACCTATCCACACAAACTCAGAGCTGACTGAGACCTATCCACACAGACTCAGAGCTGACTGAGACCTATCCACACAGACTCAGAGTGACTGAGACCTATCCACTCAGACTCAGAGCTGACTGAGACCTATCCACTCAGACTCAGAGCTGACTGAGACCTATCCACTCAGACTCAGAGCTGACTGAGACCTATCCACACAGACTCAGAGCTGACTGAGACCTATCCACTCAGACTCAGAGCTGACTGAGACCTATCCACTCAGACTCAGAGCTGACTGAGACCTATCCACTCAGACTCAGAGCTGAGACTGAGACCTATCCACACAGACTCAGAGTGACTGAGACCTATCCACACAGACTCAGAGCTGACTGAGACCTATCCACTCAGACTCAGAGCTGACTGAGACCTATCCACTCAGACTCAGAGTGACTGAGACCTATCCACACAGACTCAGAGTGACTGAGACCTATCCACACAGACTCAGAGCTGACTGAGACCTATCCACACAGACTCAGAGTGACTGAGACCTATCCACACAGACTCAGAGCTGACTGAGACCTATCCACACAGACTCAGAGTGACTGAGACCTATCCACACAGACTCAGAGTGACTGAGACCTATCCACACAGACTCAGAGCTGACTGAGACCTATCCACACAGACTCAGAGCTGACTGAGACCTATCCACACAGACTCAGAGCTGACTGAGACCTATCCACTCAGACTCAGAGCTGACTGAGACCTATCCACTCAGACTCAGAGCTGAGACTGAGACCTATCCACTCAGACTCAGAGTGACTGAGACCTATCCACACAGACTCAGAGTGACTGAGACCTATCCACACAGACTCAGAGCTGACTGAGACCTATCCACACAGACTCAGAGTGACTGAGACCTATCCACACAGACTCAGAGTGACTGAGACCTATCCACACCCACTCAGAGCTGACTGAGACCTATCCACACAGACTCAGAGTGACTGAGACCTATCCACACAGACTCAGAGCTGTGACTGCAGACCTATCCACACAGACTCAGAGCTGAGACTGAGACCTATCCACACAGACTCAGAGCTGAGACTGAGACCTATCCACACAGACTCAGAGCTGACTGAGACCTATCCACACAGACTCAGAGTGACTGAGACCTATCCACACAGACTCAGAGCTGTGACTGCAGACCTATCCACTCAGACTCAGAGCTGACTGAGACCTATCCACTCAGACTCAGAGCTGACTGAGACCTATCCACTCAGACTCAGAGCTGACTGAGACCTATCCACTCAGACTCAGAGCTGAGACTGAGACCTATCCACACAGACTCAGAGCTGACTGAGACCTATCCAATAAAGAAGGAATTGTCACTATCACCTTGCAGCTATACATCAGACAGTCCTGAGATCCATTTTTTAGAGTGGTAATGAAACAGAGTGATGTGAGGAATAGGATAAGTGCATTCTGACATGATTCCAGACCCCTTAGCTGCAGAATTCTGACCCTGAGGGCTTTTGCCTTTAACACTTTCTCTCCTGTGCTATGAAAGTGCTTTTAAGTTGTGTTTGTGTGTGTGTGCACAGGTGAGAGAGTGTATGTCTGTGTGGGAAGCACCCATGTAAGATGATCTAATCTTCCTCACCAAACAGCTGATTCTGCTGGTTCTATTGACTCTTTTTTGAGTTTCTGGTACCCACAGATGTTGACAATCAGGTGCCTGTGGCCAGCAGTCATGAGTCATTCTGCCTACAACAGTGGGACATGGAGAACGCTGTGGTTATTGCTGCACTGATAGAGTATCATCTTTAGATGGAGGCAGAGTGATGGTGTGGGGCGGCATCTCCCTATCTGGAGAAAACGAGGCTTGTCATTGGAGGAATCTCACTGCAGAGAGATATTGAGATGAGATTCTTCAACCATATCTCTACAGTCGGGGACCGACCTCTGTCCTACAAGATAGGCAGATCTAAGTCTAGATCGAAGTCTATCCAGACGATGGAGGCTTACCTTCTAGATCAGCATACCGCCTCGATGCTTAAAGATATCCTGGTTTGAATGGAGATTTAGACCTATTATGTTTGTTGTAATTTTTTATCTATATGTTCTTCTCTGACCTCACAGACAGATGCATAAAACGTCTTTCAGGGTTATTTTTAGACATTAATATTTCTCCTCTCTTAAATTTAGTTCCACATATGTTGTGTCCTCTTTTCTTGCTGATTGCTCTTCAGCTGGTTTCACCTGCCTTGTCTTCTCTGATTTGTATCGCTGTCTCTTATTGGTTGTAACTGGTAACAGGTTGATCTGTGAGACTCTCACCTGGTTTCTCTTTCTCTGAGTCATGTCATCACCTGTCATTGGCTGTAGTTAATATAAAGGTGTGGCCACACCACAGATGTTTGTCTGTCGGCCCTGATGAAGGCTTAAATGGTCAAAACATGTTGGCTTTAAAATGATTTAGCCTTAAAATAAAGGCTAGCAAGTCTGGTTTTGTCTTTTTGTTATTTACATTTTTCATATGTGGAGGTTTCCTCTTTTTTATATGGAACATTATTTCCCCTGTTCTAAAAGAGCCCAGGGACCCAGGAGCCCAGGACTCTGGGTCCCCAGAAAGAAAACTACACAGGGCTACCCATTAGCCGGCTGTCCTCTTCACAACCAACAAAACTAAATTTTCCCTGCTTTCTTCTCTTACATCATCCTCATCCTGATCTCTGTCCATGCTTTCTTTTTCTCCATCATCCTCATCCTGATCTCTGTCCCTGCTTTCTTTTTCTCCATCATCCTCATCCTGATCCCTGTCCCTGCTTTCTTTTTCTCCATCATCCTCATCCTGACCTCTGTCCCTGCTTTCTAATCCTCCATCATCCTCATCCTGACCTCTTTCCCAGCGTTCTTTTTCTCCATCATCCTCATCCTGATCTCTGTCCCTGCTTTCTTTTTCTCCATCATCCTCATCCTGACCTCTGTCCCTGCTTTCTAATCCTCCATCATCCTCATCCTGATCTCTGTCCCTGCTTTCTTTTTCTCCATCATCCTCATCCTGATCTCTGTCCCTGCTTTCTAATCCTCCATCATCCTCATCCTGATTTCTGTCCCTGCTTTCTAATCCTTCATCATCCTCATCCTGATCTCTGTCCCTGCTTTCTAATCCTCCATCATCCTCATCCTGATCTCTGTCCCTGCTTTCTTTTTCTCCATCATCCTCATCCTGATCTCTGTCCCTGCTTTCTTTTTCTCCATCATCCTCATCCTGATCCCTGTCCCTGCTTTCTTTTTCTCCATCATCCTCATCCTGATCCCTGTCCCTGCTTTCTAATCCTCCATCATTCTCATCCTGATCCCTGTCCCTGCTTTCTTTTCTCCATCATCCTCATCCTGATCCCTGTCCCTGCTTTCTTTTCTCCATTATCCTCATCCTGATCCCTGTCCCTGCTTTCTTTTCTCCATCATCCTCATCCTGATCCCTGTCCCTGCTTTCTTTTCTCCATTATCCTCATCCTGATCCCTGTCCCTGTTTTCTAATCCTCCATTATCCTCATCCTGATCCCTGTCCCTGCTTTCTTTTTCTCCATCATCCTCATCCTGATCTCTGTCCCTGCTTTCTAATCCTCCATCATCCTCATCCTGATCTCTGTCCCTGCTTTCTTTTTCTCCATCATCCTCATCCTGATCTCTGTCCCTGCTTTCTTTTTCTCCATCATCCTCATCCTGATCCCTGTCCCTGCTTTCTAATCCTCCATCATCCTCATCCTGATCCCTGTCCCTGCTTTCTTTTTCTCCATCATCCTCATCCTGATCCCTGTCCCTGCTTTCTTTTTCTCCATCATCCTCATCCTGATCCCTGTCCCTGCTTTCTTTTCTCCATCATCCTCATCCTGATCCCTGTCCCTGCTTTCTTTTCTCCATTATCCTCATCCTGATCCCTATCCCTGTTTTCTTTTTCTCCATCATCCTCATCCTGATCCCTGTCCCTGCTTTCTTTTCTCCATCATCCTCATCCTGATCCCTTTCCCTGCTTTCTTTTTCTCCATCATCCTCATCCTGATCTCTTTCCCTGCTTTCTTTTTCTCCATCATCCTCATCCTGATCTCTGCCCCTGCTTTCTTCTGACCCATCATCCTCATCTTGCTCTGTTTCCCTACTTTGTTCTCCTCCATCATTGTCATCTTGCTCTTGGTCCCTGCATTTTCTCCTCCATAATCCTCTTCTTGACCTCTGTCCCTGCTTGCACCCAACTTTGTTGTAGTTCTTCCACTTCAGTCACACTGTACACTAAAAATGTCCCCTTTGGTCTAAATCGTACATCATTCAAACAAAAATCTGTTGAGCTACCATCCTGTCAGTGTTTTGTACCAATATAATTTCATGACACATCTGTAATATGAGGTTTAATGTGTTATAAAAGTAAAAGTAAAACTTTGATAAAAGAATAAATGTGTTTCGGGGTTGGGGAAACTCAGTCTTCAGTGGCACTTATACTGCTACTTACTTTTCTCAGGTTTTACCTCAGTTTTACTGAAATTAAAGACAAAAAGCCATGCTTGGACTTGCTGGGAAAGAAGCGGACTGATCTATGAGAATGAATGTGCAGGCTGCTCATACCCATACTATCCAATCACAGTAAACCAAGTCACAAGACATGATAACAAAGATTCTGCTAGGCTGTGCTGTCATGTGACCTCAGTCTTCCACAAAAACTGTTTGTGACTTTCCTGTAATTGTAGAAAGAAGGGTTTCATGCACCCTGAGGCTAGCACAAATACAAATGGTGAAAAACACATGAACACAAGATATACAAATGCATTCATGCACAAACACTTGTACGGACACACAGTCACACATCTACACCAAAGAACCCAGCAGGCGGTGGGAGGCCTGCCTTGACCTCCGGTCCAGACTCAAAGGGGTTCTGTTCACCACTACACAACAGCACCACTGATCCCCAGTGTTCCTCTTGTAAATTTTGCTCTTTCTCCTTAGGGCTCAGGAGAGTCCTGCGTTGTTTTCCAGAAAGTAGTAGGAGGAGAGAGACAAGTTGATAAGCAGAGGAGTGAAGCCACTGGCTGTCTGACCGCTGAATCACTGAGTCTGAATCAGGCTGCGGATGTGCATGTGTTGTTTGAGACCTTCTACAGTACACATACAAAGAGCAGAGAACAAGGGACCTTTAGTCTCTGATGAAAACATAGACCAGTGTTACAGGACAAATGAGATTAAATGGTCTATGGACACACTTATTTTCATTATTCTGCTACAGCCTGGGGAGAAAAGGCTTCATATTGCTCTGCAACCCTGCAGCAGCCACTTTATGATAAAGAAGGCTTTACTCAATGCACTTCTCATTTCCAAGAATTCCTCCGACCATTTTTAGCACTGAGCAATTTTCCCTGTCTATTATTTATTCATTTAAAGCATGCAGAAATACTCTATATCATACGTGACAGTATGGCGTAATACGTCCATGAAATATAATAGAATCATTTCCTTATTGCGAAGGAGAAAATGGATTTGTGCAATTCAGCTTAATGAGAATAAATAAATCAGAGATACTGAGGGAGGAGCCAGTTATGTCCCCCTTTAATCTAGCCCCCCTCATTAACACACAAATAAATATGTAAATGAGATGAGACAGCATGGAAATATACAAGCCCATTACACAATTAACACCACGGCCTGATGAAGTCAGAGACGTTTTATAAAATTACCATTGAGGCTCAGATATGCTCACACAGCAAAACTCCTGTTTCCTTTATTTTCAAATGTAAAAGACTCCATGTTAACAGCAGAACCTGGGACACACATGAACCTAAATGTCAGCCCTCTCACAGTTAGATGAGCTGCAGCTGCTGATGCTAGCTCATGGAGATTTACAACCTAACAATGTGATTTTCCATCTACCTCCATTCTCCCTCTGATTATCTCAGAGCCAGATACCAGCCAAATCTGTTCAACAACAGCAGAGCTGATGATGCTCAGGAGAGGTGGAGAACAATGACAGTGAGAGGAGTCGTCACTTTGACATGATTACAGCACCAGCCTCATGGGACCCATATCTACATTCAGATTAAAGCGTGCTCATCAAATATAAAGCACTAGTCTTTAATAAGGCCATATATCAGTAAAGACATAAAATCTGAGGCTTCATCAAGCCCATGAGCAGTCCACCAGAGAGTTTAGTAAATGAAATGGACATAAAGGACAGAACTGAAGCAGCAGTGATCAACAAAATAACAACCAGCAAACATTTCAGGTCTGAATGCAAAGACATTTCTGTAAGGACGAGGTAAACTACAGCTGTACAAGCATGTTAATATGGAAGCTGTGGAGGACAACACAATAATCAAAGCTTTGAGCATCATTTTCTATCATAGATATGGGACTGATGTCAGCAGACACTCCTGTCTTCTTAATAAAAGGACATAAACAGCTTACTTTGGCAGGATGGATGATGATTGGATGGAATGCATGGATGGATGGATGGATGGATGGATGATTGATGATGGATGGATGGATGGATGGATGGATGGATGGATGATGGATGGGTGGATGGATGATGGATGGATGATAGATGGATGATGGATGGATGATAGATGGATGGATGGATGGATGGATGGATGGATGATAGATGGATGGATGGATGGATGGATGGATGGCTGATGGATGGGTGGATGGATGATGGATGGATGATAGATGGATGATGGATGGATGGATAGATGGATGGATGGATGGATGGATGATGGATGGATGGAATGCATGGATGGATGGATGGATGATGGATGGATGGATGATGGATGGATGATTGATGGATGATAGATGGATGGATGGATGGATGGATGGATGGATGGCTGATGGATGGGTGGATGGATGATGGATGGATGATAGATGGATGATGGATGGATGGATAGATGGATGGATGGATGGATGGATGGATGATGGATGGATGGAATGCATGGATGGATGGATGGATGGATGAATGGATGGATGATTGATGGATGATAGATGGATGGATGGATGGATGATGGATGGATGATAGATGGATGATAGATGGATGGATGGATGGATGGATGATGGATGGATGGATGGATGGATGGATGGATGATGGATGATAGATGGATGGATGGATGGATGGATGATGGATGAATGGATGGATGGATGGATGCATGGATGATGGATGGATGGATGAATGGATGGATAGATGATGGATGGATGGATGGATGGATGGATGGATGGATGATCGATGATGGATGGATGGATGGATGGATGGATGGATGGATGGATGATGGATGGGTGGATGGATGATGGATGGATGATAGATGGATGATGGATGGATGATAGATGGATGGATGGATGGATGGATGGATGGATGATAGATGGATGGATGGATGGATGGATGGATGGCTGATGGATGGGTGGATGGATGATGGATGGATGATAGATGGATGATGGATGGATGGATAGATGGATGGATGGATGGATGGATGATGGATGGATGGAATGCATGGATGGATGGATGGATGGATGATGGATGGATGGATGATGGATGGATGATTGATGGATGATAGATGGATGGATGGATGGATGGATGGATGGATGGATGGCTGATGGATGGGTGGATGGATGATGGATGGATGATAGATGGATGGATGGATGGATGATGGATGGATGATAGATGGATGATAGATGGATGGATGGATGGATGGATGATGGATGGATGGATGGATGGATGGATGGATGGATGATGGATGATAGATGGATGGATGG